>NC_137789.1:116009872-116057372 GCF_963383645.1 Muscardinus avellanarius
CCCAGTACTTGGGAGACTGAGACAGGAGGTTTGCAGGTTCAAGACAAGCCTCAGCAACTTAGTGAGACCCTGCCTCAAAATAAAAACTAAAATTGGGCTGAGGGTATAGCTTGGAGGTAGACTGCCCCTGAGTTCAATCCCTAGTACTACCAAAAAAAAAAAAAAAATCCTCCTGGGAGGAATAAGGAGGGAAATACACCATATGATCTGCTCATGTAGTAATGTATCATTTTGAATCTCACTATGATATATAATGTCAAAATAAGAGTATGAAGTAGCCTCCCCAAAAATCATCTCAAGTAAGCGATCCTTCCCTGCTGCTGATGGAAGTGGAAATGTCCCATTGTATGAATCACACGTCACTTTTTCCAAAGGGAATAAAGGAGTTTATTAGATTATCACCAAGGCTGCACAAGCCAGTTACTGCTAGCACAGGGCTTATAAAGATTTGCATTGTTATCTGTGAGTCACCTTGTCTTTGTACGTTACTGCCAGCCTCACTTGCCAGAATTTCCAAAAGCCCACTCTGAATGACGTACGTCAATCCCTCAGCAGCAGTGGACAAGCAGAAGACAAAGAGACCGTATCGTTCCTGCTGTGCGGCCTTTGTCTTGTTCTATCCCCTTCACCACATTTAATAATGAGTTTGGGTTTATATTTGTCCTTCAATGTATCAGCTACGCAAATGAGTCATGCATAATAAATATTTGCCAGTTCTGGGAAGCAAGATTTTATTTTGCAAGCTTAGATGAGCAAATGATGCTAGAACCCTTGAGAGATATTCTGATTTAACTCCTAGGCCTACTTTGAAAATATTGAGGGGTTTTGTTGTGTTTGTTTGTGTGTGTGTGTGTGTGTGTGTGTGTGTGTGTGTGTGTGTGTGGTTACTGGGGATTGGATATAGGGGCTCACTACTACTGAGCTACATTTCCAGTCCTTTTTATTTACTTATTTTTTTTTTTTTTGAAACAGGGTCTTGCTAAGTTGCCAGGCTGACTTTGAATCTGTGATCCTCTTGGTTCAGCCTCCCAACTCCTGGGATTATAGGCTACATGAATATGTCACCATGCCTGGTTTAAAATCTCTTTCTTTCCTTCTTTCTTTCCCTCTTTTTTCTTCTTTCTTTATTTCTTCTTTTTTTCTTCATTTTGACCCTGGAGATTGAAGCCAGGGGCATTCTACCTCCAAGCTCCTTTTTATTTTTTTATTTTAAAACAAGGTCTCAATAAATTGCTGAGGCTGGCCTTGAACCTGTGACCCTCCTTATCTCTAACTCCCAAGTACTGAGATTACAGGCATGCATCACCATGCCCCTCTTAGAGGTTCTTATTTCACAACAGAATTTATAATTGCCACATTTTAAATGTATGCTATTCACAATGACTTGAGAAGTAATAATAAAAATATGATGTCAAGACACACTTTGAAAAAAATCCAGAGGAAATTACATTAACTATTAGTAGTGGTTCTCTGGCAGAGAGAAATAAGAATAGACTTTCCCTTTCAGCATTATTTATTAGTTATATTATTTTTATTCAATGGGGGTCTGTTATCTTGGTGTTATATAATGAAATGACTGAGGTGATTAACTTATAAAGAAAAATGGCTCATTTGCGTTCACGGTTTGGAAGGTTTCAGCCCATGATTTACTGGGCCCATGTGTGGTCAGGCAGCACACCACGGTGGAAGCGCTTGGTGGAATAGAACCTCTTCCCTCGTGGCCAGAATGCGAAGGGAAGGGGGAGGGGCCGGGTCCCACAGCTCTCCTCAGTGACCGGCTCCAAATGCCTAAAGGTCTCCTGCAAGACTGCACCTCTGAAGCTTCTACCACCTCCCAAGAGCACTACTCTGGGGACCAGCGCTTTAACACGTGGGCTTTGGGGACATGTTCAACATTCAAATATAGAGGCAGAAGGCAATAAGGTTTTTTTTTTTTTTTCAGGCAGGAGAACAATGAGATATTAAAAGATATCCATTAACAAAGGATGCAGCCGGGCGTGGTGGCGCACGCTTGTAATCCCCGCGCTTGGGAGGCAGAGACAGGAGGATCGCACAGGTTCGAAGCCAGCCGCGCGCGCGCTGGCTTAGGAGACCCTGTTTCCAAATAAAAATGTAAAAATAGGTCTGGGAGTGTAGTCCGGGGATAGAAGGGCTTCCAGGAATCCCAGTACCACAAAAAAAAAAAAAAAAAAAAAAAAGGATGCATTGCGGCCAGGCGTGGTGGTGCACGCTTGTAATCCCAGCATTCGGGAGGCTGAGACCGAAAGATCGCGGTTCGCGGACAGCCTCAGCTACTTAGTGAGGCCCTCTGCAACTCAGTGAGACCTGGCTTCAAAATAAAGAATAAAAAATAGGGCAGGGGGTGTAGCTCGGAGGTAGAATGCCCCTGGGTTCCATCCCCAGACTACCCCCCCCCAAAAAAAAATGATCCAATGGTTACTAACAAAAAGAAAATTATCCCTTTTTAAAAAAAAAAAATCTTGGGCTACTATATTAAAACAAGGAAAGAAAATCCACTGAATCAAAATTGCCAGCATTCACAGAGCACTTCCTACATTCAGGGCACCTCATTTACTCTTCACAGCAGACACATGAAGCAATATACTACTGATCTACCCATTTTGCCTTTGAGAATGCTGAAGCTCAGAGAGGTTGCCTATGGTCAGCTAGCTCATAAAGGGGAGATGGGAGCATTCCTAACAAGATTACATTCATATCTACTACTCCAACATGCTAGCAAGTCAGTAATGGCAATGGTTGAGGTTACATATAGTGGTGACAAAAAGGTATATAGTCAAGTTTTTGTTTTATTTTCTGTTTTCTGTGTGATACTGGAGACTAAACTCAGGGACATTCTACTTCCAAGCTATACCACAATCCTATTATTTATTTATTTATTTATTTATTATTTATTTTTGCAGTACTGGAGATTGAACCCAAAGGTGTTCTACCTCCCATTCTACCTCCAAGCTACACCTTCAGCCCTATTTTTTATTCTTTCTTTCTTTGTTTGTTAGTTTGTTTTTGCAGTACTGGGGATAGAACCCAGGGGCATTCTACCTCCAAGCTATATACCCAGCTCTATTTTTTTATTCTTTATTTTGAAACAGAGTCTCACTGAGTTGTAAAGGGCCTCACTAAGTAGTAGCTGAGGCATCCACAAACCATGATCCTCCTGTCTCAGCCTCCCGAATGCTGGGATTACAAGCATGAGCCACCATGCCCGGTTTACTATTTATTTTATTTTATTGTGGTACTGGGGGTGGAACCCAGGGGCTTTTCTACCTCCAGGCTACACTCCCAGACCTATTTTTATACTTCATTTGGAAACAGGGCCTCACTAAGTTGCTGAGAGCCTCACTAAGTAGCTAGGGCTGGTTTCGAACATATGCAATCCTTCTGTCTCAGCCTCCCAAGTGCGGAGATTACAAGCATGTGCCACCATGCCCAGCTTATTCTTTACTTTAAAACAGTGTCTCACTAAATTGCAGAGGTTCTCACTAAGTAGCTAAGGCTGGCCGCAAATCTCAATCCTCCTGTATCAACCTCCCAAGTACTGGGATTAGAAGTGTGCACCACCAGGCCTAGCTCCTATTTTATTTTTATTTTGAAACAAAATCTTACTAAATTGCTGAGGACCTGACTAAACTGCTGAGGCTAGCCATGAACCTGTGATCCTCCTTTCTCGGCTTCCCAAGTATTGGATTACATGCATGTGCCTGGCTTATATTGCAGTTTAATTTCTCCTGCCTATAGGTTCATTATAGGCTTGCTCTCCACCTTAATGAAGTACATTTTTTAATTTATTGGTGTACTATAGTCTTAAATGAAGCACATTTTAAAATGTGTTCATTGTGTTCTCGATTTCTGTACAGCTAAAACTCTCATTGTCTAGGTAAAGTTTTTAACACTTTAATTTTTTTTTTTTTTTTTTTTGTGTGTGTGTGTGTGTGTGGTACTGGGGATGGAATCCAGGGACTTTTCTACCTCTGGGCTACACTCCCAGACTTATTTTTTAGATTTTATTTGGGTACAGGGTTTCACTAAGTTCCTGAGAGTCTCACTAAGTAGCTGAGGCTGGCTTAAAATGTGTGTGATCCTCCTGTCTCAGCCTCCCAAGTACTGGGATTATAAACATGCGCCACCATGCTCAGTTTAAAATATTTTTATCGGTTACTTTATTCCTTCTCCAAGTTTGCAAAGAACCACTTAAATTTTCGGAAAGTTATACTTCATCCAAATTGAATAAATAGATATTTAAATAGATAAGAAAACAATCTCCATTCAAAGGTTAAACCATATATCATCTGCAAGCCTGGCAAAGGGAGATGTTGATGTCTGTGTATCTTTTCATTTTAAACAATATTTACACAGTGCAGTGTTTCTCTGAACACAAAGCCTCAAGGCAACTCCTACAAGAAACCCCCATCACTATGGCAACAATTGCACAGTGATTGATTACATACTGTGTGTCAGGGACAGAGAAACAGCTCAGAGTCACACTTCGCTGGAAGAGAACCCAGTTAAAGAATAATATGGAGTAGTGGTTACTTTTAGGTGTTTATCAGATGTTTATAATTCTGTGCTAGGATACCTATCTTAATAGTAACTTCAGTTCAGAGGGGTAATGTCTCTGAAAGAATGTCCATGCATTCATTCATTCACTAAATCAGTAAGTTGTGCTGAGTAGGTGTCCTCTGCTGTTGGTGCTGTGCTAGGTGGAGGGTATACCACTGTGAATGAGATAAGCAGGGTTTCTGTGTCGCTGAGCTTCCAGTATGACTAATAAGCAAACAGACAACAAGGAGATAGTGTGCTACATAGTCTTTGACGTACAGGGTGCTCTGAGTATCCAGGGCACACAGGACTTCCCAGAGGAAGCAATGCTAAGCTAAGACCTGACACAGAGGCATAGCCTGCCCAAGAAAAATAGGGTGGGGGGTGTACCGGCGTTGGTGGTATTCCAGGAAGAAGAAGCAGCAAGCGTAGAGGTCTAAAGAGTGGAATGGAGAGGGCACATCAAGGATCCAGCGTAGCTATGAGTGGCTGATACGTGGAATTCTGGGTATGGGAGTGGAGAGAAAATGAGGATGAAGAAATGATAGCCGGGTGTGATGGCGAATGCTTGTATTCCCAGCATTTGGAAGGCTAAGACAGGAGGATCGTGATTCACAGCCAGCCTCAGCTGCTCAGTGAGGCTCTTTGCAACTCAGTGAGACCCTGTTTCAAAAATAAAGAAGACTAAAAGATAGGGCTAGGGGTGTTGCTTGGAGGTAGAATGCCCCTGGGTTCCATTCCCAGTACCACAAGAAAGGAAGGAAGAAAGAAAGAAAGTAAGAAAGAAAGAAGGAAGGAAGGAAGGAAGGAAGGAAGGAAGGAAGGAAGGAAGGAAGGAAGGAAGAAAGGGAGGGAGGGAAAAGAAATAATAGCTGGCCATGCTGGCGCATGCTTGTAATCCCAACATTCAGGAGGCTGAGACAGGAGGATCGTGGTTCATGGACAGCCTCAGCTACTTAGTGAGGCTCTTTGGAACTCAGTGATACCCTGTTTCAAAAAGAATAAAAGATGGGAACGGTGACACATTTGTAATCCCAGTATTTGGGAGGTTGAGACAGGAGAATCATGGTTCAGAGACAGCTCAGATACTTAGTAAGGCCCTTTGCAACTCAGTGAGACCCTGTTTCAAAATAAAGAATAAAAAGTAGGGCTGGGGATGTAGCTCAGATTTAGAATGCCCCTGGGTTCCATCACCAGTACTGCAAAAGAGAAAAAAGAGAAAGAAATGAGGGGCATGATATGAAGGGGCTTGTACCGAAAGGCTCAGTAAAGAAAAAAAATTTGCTTCATGTGCAATATGGGTTAAAACAACGGATATAAGAACCATGTAAAAGAACCATGCACAAAAAAATGTATATGCATGACTCCATTTATATGATATTCAAAACAAGACAAAACTAATCAATAGTGATAAGAGATCTAAAAATGGGAGAAGGTGCTAATGTTGAACAGAAGATGAAAAAGGATTTCTGGGGGTGCTGAAAATGTGCTACATATTTGGCTGGGCAGGAGTTAAACAGTTTGCTTATATGCATAAATTTACCAAGCTTGAGCTGGGGATGTAGTTCAGTGGTAGAACACTGGGCTAGCATGCACAAGGCCCTAGGTTCAGTCTCCAGCACCATGCACACAAAGAAATTTATCAAGCTTATACTTTAAGCCAGGCATGGTGGCGCATGCTTGTAATCCCAGCAATTGGCAGGCTGAGACAGGAGGATCACGGTTCACAGACAGCCTCAGCTACTTGGTGAGGCCCTTTGCAACTCAGTGAGACCCTGTTTCAAAATAAAGAATAAAAAATAGATCAGGGGCTGTAACTCAGAGGTCATATGTCCCTGAGTTCCATCCCCATACCCGCAAAAAAAAAAAAAAATACAAATCAAGTCAGGCATAGAGGCATAGTGACACATGCCTGTAATCCCAGTACCTGGGAGGCTAAGACAGGAGTATCACAGGTTTGAGGGCAGCCTCAGAAATGTAGCAAGTCTCTCAACAACCTAGCAAGACCCTGTTTCAAAACAACAGCATCAAAAAAAAAAACATAAAAAGAGTTGGGGGTCATTCAGAAGTAGAATGCCCCTGTGTTCAATCCCCAGTACCACAAAAATAAATAAATAAAAAGATAAATAAATAAATAAATATCAGAGTAGGAATGTGCAAGAGACTTTAAATGCAATGATAAAATTTTAAGTTAGTGGTGCATACATAGGCATCTGTTATACTCTTCTTCACTCCCTTTTGCACATATTAAATCCCTTATGTTACACATAACTAAAGGGGTGAATCAGTATCTAGAAAGTGATGCCATTTAAAGGAATGCTTGCAGGTACCCAGGCATGAAATGATAGTAGCTAACCTACAGTAGTAGCAGTGAAGACAGAGGAAAAAGACACAGTGGAGAGAGACATCAAAGCTCAATCGATAGCATTTGGGCCAGGTGTGGTGGCACAGGCCTATAATTCCAGTAATTCGAAGGCTCAGACAGAAGGTTCAAGGACAGCCTCAACCATGGAGTAAATTCTCAGCAATCCAGTGAGACCCTGTTTCAAAATAAAAAATAAAAAGGGCCGAGGGTGTATCTTGGAGGTAGAGTACCCCTGTGTTCAATCCCTAGTACCACAAAAATAAAGAAACTAAAATTTTTTAAAGGCTAAGGGTACATCTCAGAGGTAGAATGTCCTTGGGTTCCATTCTCAGTGCCAACAAATAAAAAAAACTTCACAGAATTTGATCATCCACCATAGACATAGGAGAGGGAGAGGAAGAAAACAAGTTGTTATTTTGTTTTGTTTTCTAGTCCTGAGTCAGACCACATACATCCTCAGCCCAAACGATGAGGTTTCTGCTTTGTCAGCAGAACTGATCGCGACATCATTCACTGCGGTGGGAAAACGGAAAGCAAGACGTGTGAGGGACCAGAGAACAAAGAGTCCAGTTTGTGACAAGGTGACTTTGAAATACTTCCAAATGGAGATCTCCAAGAAGCAGTTACAACCTCAGTGTGACAGGAGCGAGAACTGGGTTAAGGATGGATTGGGGAGCCATCAAGAGAGCTAATGACGAAGCCCCAGCCTTGGACAAGGCTGACCTTGGGAGTAAGCGGAGAAGAGAGCTTAGGAGAGAACTTTAGGGACTCGTAGACGAGACCACAAAAGAGACAGAAAAGCCTGGCGTGGTGGCACACGCTTGTAATCCCAGCATTTGGGAGGCTGAGATAGGTTCTCGGCCAGACTCAGCTACTTAGTGAGAGGCCCTTGCAACTCAGTGAGACCCTGTTTCAAAATAAGGAATAAAAAATGGAGCTGGGGGTGTAGCTCAGAGGTAGTATGCACCTGGGTTCAATACTGAAAGGGAGAGAGAGAAAGAGAGGGAGAGGGAGAGGGAGAGGGAGAGGGAGAGAGGGAGAGAGAGAGAGAGAGAGAGAGAGAGAGAGAGAGAGAGAGAGAGAGACACGAGGGGGGGAGGGGAGGGGAGGGGAGGGGAGGGGAGGGGAGGGGAGGGGAGGGGAGAGAGAACATGCAGCCCAGGGGGCAAAAAGAAAACCACAAATCTACAAGTCTGTGGTATCCTGGTAGCTAACAGAAAAGAGTTTCAAGGGAAAAAAAAAAGTATGATTAACAGTGCCAGATTCTGATGCAAACCCAGGAAAGATAGACTGAAAATGACTATTGGAATTGGCAACCGGGGACTACTGGGTCCATTTCTGGAAAAGGTAGAGAGAAAGTCAGAGTAGAATAAATGGAAAACTAGGGGGAAAGGAAGTAAAGACATCAACTGTGGACTCATTCTTTTTCGCAGTACCAGGGATGGAACCCAGGTGCATTTTACCTCCCAGCTACACCCCCACCCTATTTTCTATTCTTTATTTTGAAACAGGGTCTCACTGAGTTACAAAGGAGCCCACTAAGTAGCTGAGGCTGTCCACAAACTGCAATCCTCCTGTCTCAGCCTCCCAAATGCTGGGATTACAAGCATGTGCGCCGGGCGTGGTGGCGCACGCTTGTAATCCCCGCGCTTGGGAGGCAGAGACAGGAGGATCACGCAGGTTCGAAGCCAGCTGCACGCACTGGTTTAGGAGTCCCTGTTTCCAAATAAAAATGTAAAAATAGGTCTGGGAGTGTAGCCTGGATGGAGGTAGAAGGGCTTCCAGGAACTCCAGTACCACCAAATATATATATATACATGTGCCACCACGCCTGGATCTGTGGACTTTTACTCAGGAAGTTTGGCTCTAAATAGAAGAAAAGATAAAGAAGGAGAAATAAAAATAATATAAAGGAGACAAACTGGGAAGGAAAGGGAAACTATAGTTTTAAAATCTAGAAACTGCCAGGCATGGTAGTGCATACCTGTAATCCCAGTACTTACTTGGGAGGCTGAGACAGGAGGAGCACAGGTTCTCAGCCAGCTTCAGCTACTTAGTGATGCCCTCTGCAACTTAGTGAGACCTTGTTTCAACATAAAGAATAAAAAGCCAGGCATGGTGGCACACGCTTGTAATCTCAGCAGTTGGGAGCCTGAGACAGGAGGATTGCAGTTCATAGACAGCCTCAGCTACTTAGTGAGGTCCTTTGCAATTTAGTAAGACCCTGTTTCAAAATAAATAATAAAAGCCAGGCAGGGTGGCGGACATTTGTAATCCCAGTGCTTGGGAGGCTGAGACAGGAGGATCACACAGGTTTGTAGCCAACCTCAGCTACTGAGTGAGGGTCTCAGCAACTTAGTGAGACCCTGGTTCAAAATAAAGAATAAAAAATAAGGCTGGGGTGTAGCTCAGAGGTAGAAGAATGCCCCTAGGTTCCATCCCCAGTACCAAATATCTGAGATTACAAGCGTGCGCCACCACGCCCGGCTTCAAAGTGTTCTTAACACTAAAGGGCATCAAGGGCTAACTTGAGTTTGGCTAAATATCAAGCCCTCCTGTTAGTGTCTCCAGAGATTACTTTCAAGGTCTGTCAAATCTTAAGTCTGGCCAACTTGAGCCGGGCTTGGTGGCGCACGTTTATAATCCCAGCATTTGAGACAGGAGGATCACAGTTTCAAGGACAGCCTCAGCTACTTAGTGAGGCCCTCTGAAACTCAGTGAGACCCCGTTTCAAAATAAAGAATAAAAAATAGGGCTGGGCGTGTAGCTCGGAGGTAGAATGCCACTGGGTTCCATCCCCAGTACTGCAAAAAATGAAGAAAGTAAGTAAGTAAGTAAGTAAGAAAGAAAGAAAGAAAGAAAGAAAGAAAGAAAGAAAGAAAGAAAGAAAGAAGGAATAGGGCTGGAAGCCGGGCATGGTGGCGCACGCTTGTGATTCCAGCATTCGGGAGGCTGAGCCCAGGATCATGGTTTGCAGCCAGCCTCAGCTACTTAGTGAGGCCCTACCCAACTTGGTAAGACCCTGTTTCAAATTAAAAAGAATAAAAAATGGGGTAGGGGGTGTAGCTCGGAGGTTGAATGCCCCTGGGTTCCATCCCCAGACACGCAAAAAAAAAAAAAAAAAAAAAAGAAAAAGAAAAAAAAAGAAAATCAAGCTTGACAGTTATTAGCTTTCAGGAGGCAATGACTTTATTTGTATTTTTTCAAACTATAGTCATACGCACACTGAAGTGATGTTAAGATAATAGTTATAAAAGAAAATAACAGCTGAGAGAGGTGGCGCATGCTTGAATCCCAGCACTTGGGAGGCTGAGACAGGAGGATCATGCGGGTTTGAAGCCAGCCTCGGCTACTTAGTGAGGCTCTCAGCAACTTAGTGAGACCCTGTTTCTAAATAAAATATAAAATAGGTCTGAGAGTGTAGTCCGGAGGTAAAAGTTCCCTAGATTTCATCCCCAGCACCACAGAAAAAAGAAAATAACAAATATATGAATATATGGACATATTCAGGTCTCCCAGAAATAAAGTAAACACAGCAGGGTTCTCATCAAGGCCAGGCCTGGTGGTAAATGCCTGTAATCTCAGTACTTGGGAGGCTGAGACAGGAGCATCACAGGTTCAAAGCCAGTCTCAGCAACTTAGTGAGGCTGTCGACAACCTAGCAAGACCCTGTTTCAAAATAAAAAATAAAATGGGGTGGGGGTGTAGTTCAAAGGAAGACAGCTCCTGGTTTCAACCACCAGTGCCAAAAATATAAATAAATAAATAAAAAAGGGCTGAGGATGCAGCTTGCAGGAATGCCCCTGGGTTCAATCTCCCTTACCGCAAAATTAAAAGTAAAATTAAAATTAAGCCTGGCACGGTGGCACATGCTTTTAGTCCCAGTACTTGGGAGGCGGAGACAGGAGGATCACAGATTTGCAGCCAGCCTCAGCAACTTAGGGAGACCATCTGCCACTTAGTGATACCCCATTTCCAAATAAAAGAATAAAATAAGGCTGGGAGTATAGCTCAGAGGTAGAATGCCCCTGGATTCTATCCCCAGTGCCACCAAAAAATAAATAAAGGTTCTCATCAAGCCAACTGCCTGGATACCAACAAACATACTTAAGTCATGTTAACAACTCTCATTATCTGGTAAAATAAAGATTGAATAGAGCAAATTTTAAATTATTAAGCAACATATTATGGCAGAAAGAAAAAAACATATTAAACAATTGCTATTAGAAAAGATCCTCTACAATCTTCCCTCTTACCAGCCCAATAGCAAAGACAATCTTTGGCTTTGAATGAAAGAACTCTGATAATAATGATAAAAGGAAATTAATTTACTACTCAATGGCTTTTTGGTTCTGTTATTCATTTTCTTGAGAAATGGCCATTATTAAATTCTTACCAGCTTTAGAGTTTTCAGGATGTTTGTCAGGATGACATTCTAGAGCTCTGACTTTGAATTCTGCCAGGATTTGTTCAACCTAAAACAAAAATCAGTGTTTAAAACAAGAAGAAAAGAGAACATTGTGATGTAGTCCCAGTACTTGGAAGGCTGGGACAGGAGGATTGCAGGTTCGAGGCCAAACTGAGCAACTTAGAGACTCTCCGAAACAGTACAAAATATAAAAAGAGCTGGAACTGCAGCTTGGATGTAGAATGCCTCTGGGTTCAATTTTCAGTAGCAAACAAAATAAGAAAAACTTAAATGAGCCAGGCATGGTGGCACACACTTGTAATCCTAGTACTTGGGAGGCTAAGATAAAAGGATCACAGGTTCACGGCCAGTCTCCGCTACTTAGTGAGGCCCTATGCAACTTAGTAAGACCCTGTTTCAAAATAAAGAATAAAAAGGGTGTATTCATTCGAGTCACTCCTCCATGCCAGTCTGGTATGGAGCTGTACCTATCCTCTGTATTCTTACCTTTTAATAAACTTCTTTAAATCTTCAAAAAATTAAAAATTAAAAAATTAAAAAAAAATAAAGAATAAAAAATAGGACTGAGGCTGGGTGGGTGGTGCAGGCTTGTAACCCCAGTACTTGGGAGGCTGAGGCAGGAAGATCATGCAGGTTCTAAGCCAGCCTCAGCTACTTAGTGAGGCTCTCAGTAACTTAGTGAAACCCTGTTTTCAAATAAAACACAAAATAGGTCTGAGAATATATAGCCCAGAGGTAGAAAGCCTCTGGGTTCCACCCCCAGTAAAACACACACACACACACACACACACACACACACACACACACACACAAATAATAATAATAATAACAACAACAACAACAACAACAACAATCATAGGACTGAGGATGTAGCATGGAGGTAAAATTCCCCTGTGTTCAATCCCCAGTACTGGAAAAAAATTAAATGACATGACAGAAGTTGGGCATTAATCCTGCTCCAAAACATTCGTGATTAACCCAACTTTCTTTTTTTGTTGTTGTTTATTTATTTGCAGTACTGGGGATTGAACCAAGGCTTTGCACATGCTAGGCAAGCACTATACCACTGAGCTGTGCCCCAGCCCTTTTTTAAATTTTATTTTGAAGCCAGGCATGGTAATGCATGCTTATAATCCCAGCATTTGGCAGGCTGAGACAGGAGGATTGCAGTTCACAGAGAGCCTCAGCTACTTAGGCCCTTTGCAACTCAGTGAGACCCTGTTTCAAAAATAAAGAATAAAAGAAGCCGGGCGTGGTGGCACACGCTTGTAATCCCCGCGCTTGGGAGGCTGAGAAAGGAGGATCATGAAGGTTCGAAGCCAGCCTCAGCTACTTAGTGAGGCCCTGTTTCCAAATAAAATATAAAATGGGTCTGGAGTATAGCCCGGAGGTAGAAAGCCTCTGGGTTCTATCCCAAGTACCGCCAATAAAAAATTAAAAATTAAAAAAATAAAAAAATAAAGAATAAAAAACAAGTCTGGGGGTATAGCCCGGAGGTAGAATGCCCCTGGGTTCCATTCTCAGTACCACAAAAACAAACAAGCCCATATCTGTCTTTCATTTGCTTCATTATTTTACTGTCACAAAGTCAATCACAAATCTATAGAACTGGCTCCATGTAAACTGATAAAGAAGGTTCGTTGGTTTTTTAAATGCTTAATTTATCTGCTGGTCTCCCCACCCCATGTACCCAGCGCCAAATGCAATCCACAGAGAGCTGAAGCCCTCTATGTCAAAGTCCACGGAATCTGCTTTCCCCATCCGATGTCCAGTGATCTGGAAAATTACCTACCCTGTTGGCCAGTAAACACAGAAAAATGTTCAGCTTCCCGCATGATCAAAGAAGTCAAAACATCCAAGGGGAGACAATGACCAGTGTCACTGACCTGCAAAGAAGTAAATCCTCCCGCTCTCCGGGTAAGGATGTGAGTAGGTGCAAACCTCCTGGAGGCAACTGGTCTCTATGGTATGTATACCATCACACACATGCATATGAAAAGACTTTCAGGTAGCCCCATTTTTTTTTTTTTTTTTTTTTTTGGTGGTACTGGGGGTGGAACCCAGAGGCTTTCTACCTCCGGGCTATACTCCCAGACCTATTTTATCTTTTATTTATTTATTTATTAGGGTCTCACTAAGTTGTCGAGAGCCTAAGTAGCTGAGGCTGGCTTCAAACCTGTGCGATCCTCCTATCTCAGCCTCCCAAGCGCGGGGATTACAAGCGTGCGCCACCACGCCCGGCTCGGTAGCCCCATTTTTTGATCCAACCATTTTAACTCTATTAATTTGTGTAAGGAAGTTATCAGAGGTAGGGAAACAAGGTATAAAAAAGTTCGCCCGCTGCCACCCTTGTGTCTGGGCCTGGGCATCTGAGTCTGGGCTGGGGTGAGCCGCGCTCCTGGTGAAGGAAGGAAGGGGTGCCGGCCTGAGCCATGGCCAGCACAGCGGTAGCAGATGGACTGACCATTGCTGCTGCAGGGTTTGCAGACTGTTATGTTTTATAAGCCATGAAGCATGTGGAGCCTCAAGTAAAACAAGTTTTTCAAAGTCTGCCCAAACCTGCCTGCAGTGGTGGGTTTGGTGGTACTGGGGTTCCTCGAAACCCTTCTACCTTCGGGTTACACTCCCAGACCTATGTTTTTATGGGTTTTTTTTTTTTTTTTTTTTTTTTTTTTTGGAAACAGGGTCTCTTAAGCCAGCATGGCTGGCTTCGAACCTGCGTGATCTCTTGTCTCCGCCTCCCAAGCGCGGGGATTACAAGCGTGCCCGGCTGCAGTGGTGGGTTTGAACCCAAAATGACAAAATGGGAAGTGGCATTAATACTAGGTGTAAGACCTACTGCCAACAGAGGAAAAATAAGAGATGCTCATCGACGAATTGTGTTCTTAAATCACCCAGACAAAGGAGGGTCTCCTTATATAGCAGCTTTCTGAAAATTGCGGTTTGTTCACTAAAAGGATGAACTGATTCCAGTGATAGAAATTCTTATGTTGGAGAAAATGTTGAAGAAAAGAGAGAACTCAAGTCAGGCAAAGTGATGCATGTCATAAACCCGGTACTTGAAAGGCTGAGACAGGAGGGTTGCAGGTTCAAGGTCAGCCTTAGCACCTGAGTGAGGCCCTCAAAAACTTAGCGAGACCTTGTTTTAAAAAATTTTTTTTTTAGCCGGGCATGGTGGCTCACGCTTGTAATCCCAGCATTCAGGAGGCTGAGACAGGAGGATCATGGTTCGTGGACAGCCTCAGCTACTTAGTGAGGCCCTTCGCAACTCAGTGAGACCCTGTTTACAAAAAAAAAAAAAAAATGGGCAGGGGTTGTAGCTCAGAGGTCAAATGCCTCTGGGTTCCAGCCCCAGACCCAAAAAAAAAAAAAAAAAAAAAAAAAACTTTTTTTTTTTTGCGAGTCTGGGGCTAGAACTCAGAGGCATTTGACCTCTGAGCTATACCCCCTGTTCTACTTTTTTTTTTTTTTTTTTTTTTTGGTGGTCCTGGGGGTAGAACCCAGAGGCTTTCTACCTCTGGGCTATACTCCAGGACCTATTTTATATTTTTTTAATTTTGAAACAGGGTCTCACTAAGTTGCTGAGAACCTCACTAAGTAGCTGAGGCCGGCTTTGAACCTGTGCGATCCTTCTGTCTCAGCCTCCCAAGAGCAGGGATTACAAGCGTGAGCCACCACACCTGGATGGATCTATTTTTTATTCTTTATTTTGAAACAGGTTCTCACTAAGTTGCAGAGGCTGTCTGCGAATCGCAATCCTCCGGTCTCAGCCTCCTGAATGCTGGGATTACAAAAGTGTGCCACCACGCCTGGCTTAAAAACAATTTTTTTAAAAAATAAGGCTGAAGCCGGGTGCACGCTTGTAATCCCAGCTTTCGGGAGGCCGAGACCAGAGGATCACAGTTCGCGGCCAGCCTCAGCTACTTAGTGAGGCCCTCTGCAACTTAGTGAGACCCTGTTTCAAAACAAAAAAAAATAGGGCAAGGGGTGTAGCTTGGAGGTCAAATGCCCCTGGGTTCCATCCTCAGACCCACAAAATAAATAAATAAATAAATAAATAAATAAATAAATAAATAAATAAATAAGGCAGAATGACCCAGGTTCAACCACCTGTACAAAAAAATTAAGTGATGGCTGGGTGTGGTGGCGCACGCTTGTAATCCCCGCACTTGGGAGGCGGAGACAGGAAGATCCCGCAGGTTCGTAGTCAGCCTCGCTGGCTTAAGAGACCCTGTTTCCAAATAAATAAATAAAAGGTCTGGGAGTGTAGCCGGGAGGGAAAAGGGCTTCCAGGAACCCCAGCACTACCAAAAATAAATAAATAAATAAAATAAGTGATGAACTAATAAGTGAGAAGTGTGTTGTTTTCTACACAACAGCAAACAAGTCCCCCCAACTTATGTATATCATATATTATATAATGTAAGAAATTAGTCTCATTTCTTAATTTCATGATTATATTTTTAATTCATAAAGGATAATTTTGTGTGTGTGAATGTGGTACTGTGGATGGAACTCAGAATGGTGATGCAGTACCGTAATCCCAGTAGTTGGGAGGCTGAGACAGGAGAATTGCAGGTTGAGGACAGCCCTAGCAACTTAGTAGATCTGCTTCAAAATAAATAACAGAAGGGACTTGTGTATCTCAGTAGTAGAATGCACCTGGATTTAATCTGCAGTACCAAAACAAACAAACAATATGCATACTGTTTGTTTGTATACACATACGTGTGTGTGTGTGTGTGTGTGTGTGTGTGTGTGTGTGTGTGTGTATGAGCTGAGGTTGTAGCTAAGGGGTAAAGTGCTTGCCTAGCATGTGTTCAATCCCCAAAACAAGAAAGGAAGGAAGGAAGGAAGGAAGGGAGGGAGGAAGGAAGGAAGGAAGGAAGGGAGGAAGGAAGGAAGGGAGGGAGGGAGGAAGGAAGGGCTACTGAAGAGCAGTATGCTAAAATGTTAAAAAAATTTATAGCTGTTTGTGAGTAAACTTTAAAAACATTATTCCATTATAGATCTAGTGAACCACTATAGAGTTTTGCACACATATTTTATTTTATTTTATTTTTTGATAGTACTGGGGGTGGAACCCAGAGGCTTTCTACCTCCAGGCTATACTCCCAGACCTATTTTATATTTTATTTGGAAACAGGGTCTCACTAAGTTGCCGAGAGCCTCACTAAGTAGCTGAGGCTGGCTTCGAACCCGTGCGGTCCTCCCGTCTCAGCCTCCCAAGTGCGGGGATGACAAGCGTGCGCCACAATGCCCGGCTCATATATTTTATTTCAAAGGCCACTCTTTTAGGAGGTTTTTTATGTCCAACAATTTTAAGATATTAACATAAACTGATGATTCTGGGTTTATAATTTAAGTGACCATATAAAAGCATATATCTTAATAAAATACTTTAAAATCACTTACTAAACAATTACATTTCATCTCAATTATAGCATAAATTGCCATAATAAAGTATGTATACACACTACAAAGTGTGTATACTATTAAACACTACCAACAGCTGTCACATTAAAATTCTAAATATGTACTTTGAGTATCTTCTGGAATAGAATGTATGATCATTTGCCAGAATACACAGAATACCGTCAGAAGCTTCCATATAATTGTCATAAGACACTATTCAACTGAACACCCAACACACATTTAAATATTTAACTTTCTTCCAACCAAAAGTGCTTTAAAATGATACAAGATTATTTTCCTAGGCAATATGGATAAGAATGTGAGGTTAATACCTTAAATAAAAACTTGAAACACTGCTATAAAACAGAAAAGCATTATCCACTGTCTTACCGAAGAGAGTTCATCACACCCCAGTAATGTGTAGTAATCTTCATGATCCTCTAGCCTGTAATTCACTATCGCATCCATTTAGATAGAAAACCAGCTTTCCTTCTCTCAGAAACAAGAGATATGGTGAGCTTCAAAGTAACAGGTAAAATCTCTTTAAAATCTGAATGACAGCGAGAGCTAGCTTTAAGACTGGTCACACTACCCCAAGATGTCAATCCAGACCTTTGTAAACACTACCCCTCATTGGCCATTTACCGAGCAGACAGGAATAGACCACGTGCTATTCAGTGCAGGGCTGTCTGGGATCTGTAGTTTGAATTTATGAATCGGTGCAAATGAACTATTCATCCTATGGGCTAAGGAAGATTGTTTTTATAAACTCCCCAAATTAGTAATCTAATTCAGATGATATCTCATCGGAAGTTAGTCAGTTTCAATGATTTAGGTTGGTTTTGTTGTACATTTTTGTGGCTATGTCATTAGCCAATTAGCTCATCCTTAGAAGCTAACAGTGTTATGTGGAGTGAGAAGAAACTTGAAATATTGGGGGGGGGGCTCAGAGGTAAAGGGCTTACCTAGCATCTCACACACACACACACACACACACACACACACACACACACACACACACACGATGGCACACACCTGTAATCTCAGTACTTGGAAGGCTGAGACAGGAGGATCCTATATTCCAGGAAAGCTTCAGCAATTTAACAAGACCCTCAGAAATTTAAGAGCGGTCCTGTTTCAAAAAAATAGCTGGACGTGGTGGTACACACTTGTAATCCCAGCATTTGGGAGGCTGAGACAGGAGGACTGCGGTTCATGGACAGCTTCGGCTACTTAGCGAGGCCCTTCGCAACGCAGCAAGACCCTGTTTCAAAAATAAAAAGACAGCCGGGCGAGGTGGCGCACGCTTGTAATCCCCGCGCTTGGGAGGCTGAGACAGGAAGATCACACAGGTTCGAAGCCAGCCTCAGCTACTTAGTGAGGCTCTCAGCAACTTAGTGAGACCCTGTTTCCAAATAAAATATAAAATAGGTCTGGGAGTATAGCCCGGAGGTAGAAAGCCTCTGGGTCCCACCCCCAGTACCACCAAAAAATAAATAAATAAAATTAAATAAAAAGACGCCGAGTGGTGGCGCACGCTGGTAATCCCTGCACTTGGGAGGCGGAGACAGGAGGGTGGTGCAGGTTCGAAGCCAGCCTTGCTGGCTTTAAGAGACCCAGTTTCCAAACAAAAATCTAAAATAGAGCCGGGCGTGGTGGCACATGCTTGTAATCCCCGCGCTTGGGAGGCGGAGACAGGAGGATCGCGCAGGTTCGAAGAGACCCTGTTTCAAAAATATAAAATAGGTCTGGGAGTGTAGCCCGGAGGTAGAAGGGCTTCCAGGAACCCCAGTACCACCAAACAAACAAACAAACAAAAATATAAAAAACAAACAAAAATATAAAATAGGTCCCAGAGGTAGAGGGTTCCAAACCCAGTACCACCAAAAATTAATTAATTAATTAATTAAAAGACTAAAAAATAGGGCTGGGGGTGTAGCTTAGAGGTAGGATGCCCCTGGGCTCCATCCCCAGTACCGCAAAAATAAATAAATAATTAATAATAAATAAAGGGCTAGGGGTATAGCTCAGAAGAAAAATGTCCCTGGGTTCAATCCCCGGTACTCCTCCCATCCCCAAAACAGGAAGAAATGAATCTTCCAGTTGATGAAACAACACTGTACTTACCTTAATCACGAGACCTCATATCTCATTAAATTAATCCAGAGCCGGGCGTGGTGGCGCACGCTTGTAATCCCAGCATTTGGGAGGCTGAGACCAGAGGATCGCAGTTCGCAGACGGCTTCAGCTAGTTGGTGAGGCCCTCTGCAACTCAGTGAGACCCAGATTCAAAATAAAGAATAAAAACTAGAGCAGGGGGTGTCGCTCAGAGGTCGAATGGCCCTGGGTTCCATCCCCAGACCCGCAAAAAAATTTTTTTAAATTAATTCAGATGAAACCTCAGCAGATTATACATGACATACAAAATCATGTGGTTTTGAGAAAAAAATTAATAGGGTTCCATACCCAGTACCAAAAAAAAAAAAAAAAAGAGGAAAACAACCTTATGGAAGAATGTGTTTGAGACAAAACATTTTTGTGTGTTTTATTCTTTTTTTTTTTTTTTTTTTTTTTTTTTTGCAGGTCTGGGAATGGAACCCAGAAGCATTTGACCTCCGAGCTACACCCCCTTCCCAATTTTTTATTCTTTATTTTGAAACAGGGTCTCACTAAAGTGTGGAGGGCCTCACAAAGTAGCTGAGGCTGTCAGCGAACCTCAATCCTCCGGTCTCAGCCTCCCAAATGCCGGGATTACAAGCGGGTGCCACCACGCCCGGCTTATTATTCTTGAAGCAGGGTCTCACGGAGTTGCTAAGGACCACGCTAAATTGCTGAGGCTGGCCTCCAACCTGGGATCCCCCTGTCTCAGCCTCCCAAGAACTGATACCCCAGCCTTTTTTATTTTTTTTATTTTGAAAGAGGGTCTCGTTAAATTAGGTTGGGCTGGTCTTGAACCTGAGATCCTCCAGTCTCAGCCTCCAATGTAACGGGATTAAAGGCGAGTGCCCAGTTAGCTGAAAGCTCTTTTGAACTCAAGGATGCAGAAAATCCGAGGGCCAGCATCAGGATCTTGGGGTCCAGGGAAACTGCCCCGGTCCTCCTGCGCCGGAAGTGTCGCTGCCCCAGACTACAATTCCCACAAGACACTGCGCGACGGCGCTGGGGGCGGGACCGACGCGTCACCGCTTCCGGTTCCGGGCAGCGTCCCTCTGGCTCTGTCGGTTTCTCAGTAAAATTCCTAGCTGGAACTGGAAAAGGCAAAGCAGCTAGAGCTCAGCCCAAACGGGCGAGGCTGCACCCCGCAGAAGCTGGCAGCGAGGACGGGGCACAGGGCGGCCCGCGCCCGGAGTGCGCTCCAGCGCCCCCTTCGCCAGCCTTTCGGTCTTTCAGCCATGGTCTGTTGTGAAAAACGACGTCGGCGCCTCTGCTTTGCTGATCTTCCAAAAACTCAGCGTCGGAGATGCAAGCTCCAAGTTCCAGAAACTGTGCCGGCAGCCATTTGTTTCCCCAGAGCGAGTGCACGCGAGCACAGGCGCCCTCTCCCTCCCTCCACTCAGGCTGGAAGGTGGCCGGGCCTGCGGCTTCCCGCCCTCACACCTGCGCCTCGGAATCTGCTGATCCGCCCAGTTTAAGATCCAATAGAGCCGGGCGTGGTGACGCAGGCTTGTAATCCCAGCATTTAGGAGGCCCAGATAGGACGATTGCGCAGGTTTGAAGCCAGCCTCAACTACTTAGTGAGGCTCTGAGCAACTGAGAACCTGTTTCCAAATAAAATATAAAATTGGTCTGGGAGGAGCAGGGCGAGGTGGTGCATGCTTGTAATCCCAGCATTCGGGAGGCTGAGACTGGAGGATTGCAGTTGGAGGACAGCCTCAGCTCCTTAGAGAGGCCCTCCGCAACTCAGACCCTGTTTCAAAAAAAAGAATAAAAAAAATTGGGCAGGGGGTGTAGCTTGGAGGTCAAATGCCTCTCCATCCCCAGATCTGCAAAAAAAAAAAAAAAAAAAAAAATTAGGTCTGGGAGTGTAGCCCAGGGGTAGAAAGCCCCTGGGTTCCATCCCAAGTACCACCAAAAATAAAATAAAATATCCAGTAGGTGGGCATGTCTAATGCCTAATGCCAGTACTTGTAGTACTTGGGAGGCTGATACAGGTTCGAGACCAGCCTCTGCAACTTAGATGTTTTCAAAGTAAAACCTAGGGCTGGGGATGTAGCTCAGACATAGAATGCCACTGAGTTCAATCTCCAGTACCGACCCCCAACACACACACACACACACACACACACACACACACACACACACACACACACTAGAAAGAAAACAGCTTGCCAGGATCTTGACTGCCCTATATTTCTGTCTCTCCATTTGTAAAACAAAGAATAAAATCCCTCCCTGGATGCCAACATAAAGCAGAATCCTGACCCAAAAACACGAGTCAAACATTAAAAAAAAAAAAAAGATTTATTAATAATTCTTCAAAAGCTGTTGAATTATTGTGAGGTTATAATTAGGTGTGATGACAACTGCTATTAATCCCTTTGTTAAGAATAATAATAGCGTGCAGGATGTTAGTAATGAGGGTTGTTTGTGGAGGGTGGGGCGACATGAGATCTGGAATTTCTACTTTGCGCTCAATTGTGCTGTGAACCTAAGCTGCTCTTAAAGATGTTTTATCTATCGGGGATTTGTTCTGTTTTGTGTGTAAGTGGTGCTGGGAATGGAACCCTGGGCCTCAAGACCTGCTAGGGCTAGGCAGGGTGCTGTACCACTGACATACAGCCCTAGCCCCAGTCTTACTCATTTTTAAACAGTAACAGTAAGACTAGAGTAATAACCACCTCTCAGAAGACAAAATTACAACAAATTTAGCTTATAGATCTAAATTGTTTTTTATTTGCAATTCTAGAATTGAGCAACAACTCATTCTATTTTGTATCTCAGCTCAGTTCAGGTGAGCTGAGCAGGAGGGTAGTTTTACAGGCAGAAAGGAGTTGAGGAAAGCAGGAACAGAACAAAAAGCTGACTGGTGAGTTCAAAGTTACTTTCCTTGTAAAGGTTAAAGCAGAGGGGACTTCTTTATCCTAACCAAAACTGGCCTGCTTGAGGATTTGGGCTATATTCTCTTTCCCTTCCTCCCTCCTGCCCTCTTCTCCCTGATATATAGACTAAACACTTAATTTTGGCTTGGTAATTCTGAACTTCCAAATGAGTAATCCCATTGTTTAGGGTTTGGTTTGAAACTGGAGGTTGAACCCAAAAGGTTCTACTTGCCGGCTATATTCCAAGCCCTTTGTTTGTTTGTTTGTTTTTTTGTTTTAGTATTGGTGCTTGAATTCAGGGGAACTCTACCTCTGAGCTATGCTCCCAGGCATATTTTTCATTCTTTATTTTTAAACAGGGCCCCACTAAGTAGCTGAGGCAAACAGGGCTCCACTAAGTAGCTGAACCTGTCCTCAAACCTGTGATCCTCCAGTCTCAGCCTCCCAAGTACTAGGATTACAAGCATGAGCCACCACACCCAGCTGGCTGGCTGGCTGGCTGGCTGGCTGGCTGGCTGGCTGGCTTTCAACATGTCTTGCTGAGTTGCTGAGAAGCTCACTAAATTGCTAAAGCTCATCTTGAACCTGCAGTCCTCCCAGGTACTAAGATTATAGGCATGCACCACCATGCCCAGTTTCCATTTGGGACATGCCTGGCTTCAAAACACCATTTTAGAGTCCCTATTATATGACAGTGGTAAAGGTAGGATTTGAACCTTGCTGGATCTGGCTCCCAAGACCACAGAGAAGAAAATGTATAAAAGCTACATCAAAGCCGGGTGTGGTGGCACACGTTTGTAATCCCAGTACTTGGGAGGCTGAGATAGGATCACAGGTTTGAGGATAACCTCGGCAAGTAGTGAGATTCTCATCAACCTAGTGAGACTCTGTTTCAAAATAAAAATTAAATAGGGCTGGGGATGTAGCTTGGAGGTAAAATGCCCATGGGTTCAATCCCTAGCACCAGAAAAAAAAGAAAAGAAAGAGAGAGAGAGAGAGAGAGAGAGAAAGAAAGAAAGAAAGAAAGAAAGAAAGAAAGAGAAAGAAAACAAGCACTTAAATCTGTCACTGAAGCCAGGCATGGTGGATGGTGGTGCACGCACCTGTAATCCCAGTACTTAATGAAATGGGGTTTCTTGAGAAGAAACTCAGTGTTTCCTTACTGGAATGACACCCGCAGACAGCAGGAAGGGAGTAAAAGGTTTATTGGAAGCAGGAGGGAATAGGGAAAAGTGGCCGAACAGCAGAACACCCCTAAGGGCTATTGGGACTCTGATGTCCAGCAGCTGCCTTCAGGACAATACTTGAGGGTAGCCCAAGCCAAATGCCATCAGTTGCAAGCTGCCCCAAGTGTATCCCGGGCCAAGTGCCTTCAATTGCACCCCACCTCTCAAAGCTAACGTGACCTGAGAGAGAGAGAAAAGCTCCCCAACGGAGAGGGGTTCCCAGAGTGGGTAACTGTCCTGGTGACTGGTCTAGGGGTTTATATGTCTCTGAATGTCCTCTGTTGGTTGGAGTCTGGGAGGCAGTTCTTAAAATTTGCATAGGGTATTTGCATGTTCTTTGAGGGTGTCTCCTTTAAGTAGAGGTGTCAGAATTACTCCAGTGATGTCTCCTGGGTTTGTTGATTAGTAAACAGATGGTTTTGTGAAGCTTTGGTCATTCTTATCTCTGAATCTTGGAAGAGCTGTTCTCTTTTAGGAGCCTTGGAAGTTAATTAGTATTTGTTGCCCCTCAGGAAATTAAGTTTTTCTACCGAGGCCTCTTCCCTACCTGCCTACTCCTTTTCTACCTCTTCATTAGGAGGCTGACCCCAGAGAATCTCAGGTTTGTGATCAGCTTCCATAATATATCTAAAGCTGGGCATGGTGGCACACACTTTTAATCTCAATATTTGGGAGGCTGAGACAGGAGGATCACAGGTTTTCTACCAGCCTCAGCTACTTAGTGAAGCCCTCTGCAATTTAGAACTTGTTTCAAAATAAAGAATAAAAAATGGGGCTAGGAGTATAGGTTGGAGGTAGAATACCCCTGGGTTCCACCCCTAGTACCACACACACAAAAACAATAATAATGTATCTAGACTCTCAGCAACCTAGCAAGACCCTGTTTCAAAACAAAAAATAAATAAATAAAAAAGGCTGGATGAAGCCAGGTATGGTGGTGCACACTTGTAATCTCAGTACTTGGGAGGCTGAGATAGGAGGCTCTCAGGTTTGCAGCTAGCCTTAGCTACTTAGGCCCTTTGAAACTTAGTGAGACCCTGTTTCAAAATAAAGAATAAAAGTCAGGAATGGTGACACACGTTTGTAATCTCAGCATTTGGGAGGCTCAAAATAAAGAATATTTAAAAAAAAAAAAAAAGAGCTACGAGTGTAGCTCAGAGGTAGAATGTCCCTGAGTTCTATCTCCAGTACCAGAAAGAAAAGAAAGGAAGAAAGAAAGAAAGAAAGAAAGCTGGATGTGGTGGTGCACTCTTGTAATCCCAGCATTTGAGAGGCTAAAATGGGAGGATTTGGGTCTACAGAAAGCCTCAGCTACTTAGTGAGGCCCTTTGCAACTCAGTGAGACCTTGTTTCAAAATAAAAAATTAAAAATAGGCCTGAGGGTGTACCTCAGAGGAATAATGCCCCTGGGTTCCATCTCTAGTACCACAAAAATTTTAAAAAATTTAAAAAATTAAAAAATAATGAATAAAAAAAATAAGAGTTGTGGGTATAGCTCTGAGGTAAAATGCCCCTGGATTCAATCCCCAGTGCTGGGGGTGGGGGGGAAAGGTGGGATGTAGCTCAGAGGTAGAATGTCCCTGTGTTAAATCCCCAGTAACACACACACACACACACACACACACACACACACACACACACACAGGAACAGAAGCACTGTAGTGCTTTTGAGTTTTTTCCCATCCACCCTTTGGCAAGGATGACATGATTTCAAGATTTCAAACTTCTGCTGAGTATTTTAAAGTTCTATCAAAGATTTTGGAGGGGAGTTCTGGGAATGGACCCAGAACCTCTCGCAGGTTAACACATGCTGTACCCCTGAGCTACACCCCACTCCCTCTTAGAAATATTCTATCTCCTACAGGATGCTGGTCCTTGGACAGTCCACAGCACTACCTCATTATCACCACTAGAGGGACTAGAACCAAAGGAATCATGGAGCTTCTAGCTACAGTCCTATATTTACTTGATTCCTCTTCAACACTATTAAAATATTTTCTTTGAAACATATTTATTAGTTCATGCATTTAAAAATCCAAACCTAAGCCAGGCATGGTGGCGCATGCTTGAAATCCCAGCATTTGAAAGGCTGAGACCAGAGGATTGCTGTTCAAGGACAGCCTCAGATACTTAGTGAGGCCCTTTGCAACTCAGTGAGATCCTGTTTTAAAATAAAGAATAAAAAAATAGGGCTGGGAGTGTAAGTCAGAGGTAGAATGCCCCTGGGTTCCATCCCCAGTACAAAAAAAAAAAAAAAAAAAAAACTATAATCCAGTGCTATGATTCCTGTAATCCCAGTACTTGGGAGGCTGAGATAGGAGGATGGCAGGCTCAAGAACAGCCTTAGCAAGTGGTGCTATTCTCATCAACCTAGTGAGACCCTGTTTCAAAATTAAAAAATAAAATAGGGCTGGTGGTGTGCCTCAGAGATTGAATGCCCCTGGGTTAAATCTCCAATACCACTAAATAAATAAGAATGCTATAAATACTATTTTGTGACCTGTGTTTTTTGCTTGATGTATCTTACATAAATTGTATTTTACTACACATAGATAAGCTCCATTGTTTTATTTTGGTCATATTGTTCTTCATTTTTAAATTTTTCATTAGCTTATACATTAACAACATGCTCAAAAATAAGGTGATATAAATAATATCCAATCAAAATTTTCACATTAACCTCCATTTCCCATCTATCTAGTGCCCCACATCCAGGTAACCATTTATAGTAGTTTATTGCATATCCTTTAGGAAAATATTTTATTTTTATTTTTGTGGTACTGGGGATTGAACCTAGGGGACATTCTACCTCCGAGCTATACCCCAAACCCTATTTATTTATTTATTTATTTATTTATTTATTTTTGTGGTACTGGGGATGGAACCCAGGGGCTTTCTACCTCTGGGCTACTCCCAGACCTATTTTATATTTTGTTTGGAAACAGGGTCTCACTAAGTTGCTGAGAGCCTTACTAAGTAGCTGAGGCTGGCTGTGAACCTGTGATCCTCCTGTCTCAGCCTCCCAAGTACTGGGATTACAAGTGTGCACCACCACACCTGGCTAATTTATTTTACATTTATTTTGAAACAGGGTCTCACTAAATTGCAGAGTGCCTCATTAAAGCTGCTGAGGCTGGCTGAGAACTTGTGATCCTCTTATTTCACCTCCCAAGTACTGAGATTACAAGCATGCACCACCATGCCTGTTGTTTGTTTGTTTGTTTGCAGGTCTGGGGATGAAACCCAGGGACATTCGACCTCCGAGCTATACCCCCTACCCTGTTTTTTATTCTTTATTTTGAAACAGGGTCTCACTAAGTTACAGAGTACCTCACTAAGTAGCTGAGGCTATCCACAAACCACAATCCTCCTGTCTCAGCTTTCCAAATGCTGGGATTACAAGCGTGTGCCACTACGTCCAGCTCTGTGGTGGTTTGTTTTTTTTTGTTGTTGTTGTTTTGTTTTGTTTTGTTTTGTTTTTGGTGGTACCAGGGATGGAACCCAGGGGCATTCTACCTCCGAACTACACCCCCAGCCCTATTTTTTAATTCTTTATTTTGAAACAGGGTCTCACTGAGTTGGAAAAGACCTCACTAAGTAGTAGCTGAGGCTGTCTTCGAACTGCGATCCTCCTGTAACAACCTCCCAAATGCTGGGATTAAAAGCATGTCCCACCACGCCCAGCTTTATTTTTTCATTTTGAAATAAGGTCTCACTAAGTTGCTGAGGCTGACCTTGAACCCCAGATCCTCCTGTCTCTGCCTCTCAAGTATCAGGATCACTCCAGTGAGTCACCATACCTGACTGAGACTGACAATGTTAAGTTAAATAAATGCATATAAATACAGTCATGTACCACATCACAATGTTTCAATCAACGAGGGGCCACATAGACCAGATTAAAACCAAGCTAAAAAACGCCTCATCGCCTCCGGGTGTCAGGGTCGCCCTAACATTGTAAAAGTGCAATGCATGTCCCTCGTGCTCACGGTGATGTTTGCTTAAGCAAACCTACTGTACCGCCAGACATGGAGTTATAGCACATCTAATCTCATACAGTACATAATACTTGGTTATGAAGCCGGGCATGGTGGCGCACGCTTATAATCCCCGCGCTTGGGAGGCTGAGACAGGAGGATCGCACGGGTTCAAAGCTAGCCTCAGCTGCTTAGTGAGGCTCTCAGCAACTTAGTGAGACCCTGTTTCCAAATAAAATATATATTAAAAAAAAAAAAAGGTCTGGGAGTATAGCCCGGAGGTTTTCAGAAAGCCTCTGGGTTCCACCCCCAGTACCACCAAAAAATAAAAAATAAAAAAATAAAAAAATAATACTTGGTTATGATAATCAATGGCTATGTTACTTCCTTACATACTACACTTTCTATCATTATTTTAGAGTATACTTCTTTTTGCTGTTGTTGTTTTTAAGTTTACTATAAAGGAATGTACTTCTGACCACGGTGGTGCACAAAAAGGAGAATCCCGAGTTTGAGGCCAGCCTGGACAATTTATCTAGACCCTGTCTCAAAATAAAACACAAAAAGGAATTGGAACCGGGCATAGTGGCGCACGCTTTAATCCCAGCATTCAGAAGGTTGAGGCGGGAGGATTGCGGTTTGAGGCCAGCCTCAGCTACTTAGTGAGGCCCTTCACAAACTCAGTGAGACCCGGTTTCAAACATAAAAAGAACTAAAAAAAATAGGGCTGTGGGTGTAGCTCGGAGGTTGAATGACCCTGGGTTCCATCTCAGTACCAGAAAAAAAAAGAAAAAAAGGAATTGGGAACTAGCTCAGTGGTAGAGTAATCCTGAATTCAACCCTCAATATGAAAATATATATATATATACCAGAATACCACTGGCAGTAACCTCATACAACTCATAACTCATATTTATTGTTTCTTTTTTTCTTTTTTTCTTTTTTTTTTTTTTTTTGGTGATACTGGGGATGGAACTCTTCTACCTCTGGGTTACACTCCCAGACCTATTACCTATTTTATATATATATATATTTTTTTTTTTGAAGATTTAAAGAAGTTTATTAGAAAGATAGAAATGCAGAAAATAGAAATACAGCCCCATACCAGACTGGCATGGAGGGGTGACTTGAAATGAATACACCCTTTTATATTTTATTTGGAAACAGGTCTCTTAAACCAGTGAGGCTGGCTTTGAACCTGCGCAATCCTCCTGTCTCCGCCTCCCAAAAGCGGGAGTTACGAGCGTGCGCCACCATGCCCGGCTTACTGTGCTTCTTGATCCCATCAGGACACCACATAGAGCCAGGCATGGTGGCTCACACCTGTGATCCCAGTGAGGAATAGAAAGGAAATAGGCAGGTAGGGAAAAGGCCTCGGTAGAAAAAAAGTTAATCTCCTGAGTTTCCTGAGAGGCGATGAATACCTGAAATTCCAAAGCTCAGAGATAAGAAGGACCAGAGCTTCACAAAAGCCATCTGTTTACTAATCAACAAACCCAGGAGCAAGTCTCACTTCTGAAAGGAGATTCTTCAAAGGACTTGCAAATACCCTATGCAAATTATGAGCTGCTTCCCAGAATTCCCAAAGTCACCCTAACCAAAAGAGGTCGCAAATGATCAGGCCTTGGCCTTAGTCAGCCGGCAAATTGGGTTTTTTCCCTCTCAGGATCCCCTCCCCTTTTGGGGAGCTGTTCTCTCTCTTGCAGGTCGTGTTAGCCCTGAGAGAAGGCAGAGTGCAACTGATGGCACGTGACCCGGGCTGCTCTCAGGTAGTGGCCTGAAGGCCTCTGCTGGACATCAAGGCTGACCAGGGCCCCTAGGGGTGACCTGCACCTCTTTTCTGGCAGATCACATTGAATGTGGGAGAAAGTAGTTTGTAATTGACGGCATTTGGCTCAGGCGACACTCGGGTAGTGACCTGAAGGCAGCTACTGGACAACAGAGACCTGACAGCTCCTTTGGGGTGTTCGGCCACTTTTCTCTATTCCCTTTTGACAGATCGCGTGGACTCTGGAAGAAAGCAGCCTGCACCTGAAGGCAATTTGGCATGGGCTACTCTCAAGTATTGTCCTGAAGGCAGCTGCTGGACCCAGAGTTCCAGCCCCTTTGGGGGTGTTCAGCCACCCTTGCCCCATTCCCTGCTGCTTCCAATAAACCTTTTACTCCCCTTCCTGAGGTCTGTGGGTATCATTCTTCGCTTACCATACACAAGAACCAGGTAAGGAAACATCAAGTTCCTTCTTAGGGAACTCCGTTTCATCTCGAGGAAACGCTGGGTTTCCTCTCAAGAACCCCTGTTTCACCAGCAGCTGGGAATCTGAGACAGGAAGATCACAGGTAAAAGGAAAGCCTCAGCAACCAAGAGAGACTTTCAGCAACCTAGTAAACCCCATTTCAAAACAAAGAATAAAAAGAGTGGGGGTGCAGGGCGCGGTGGCCCATGCTTGTAATCATTGTACTTGGGAGGCTGAGACAGGAGGATCATAGGTTGGTGACTAACATCAGATACTTAGTGAGGCCCTCTACAACTCAGTGAGACCCTGTTTCAAAATAAAGAATTAAAAAATAGGGCTGGGGGTGTTGCTTGGGGGTAGAATGCCCCTGGGTTCCATCCCAAGTACTGCAAAAAAAAAAAAAATTGTGAAGAGCCTCACAAAGTAGCTGAGGCTAGCCATGAACCTGTGATTCTCCCTGTCTCAGCTTCCCAAGTCCTGGGATTACAAGCATGCACTACCATACTTGACTGCCTGAAGATTTTAATAAGGAGTCAAGGTTAAAATCATTGAATGCAGCCTGTGGTGGTGCTCGCTTGTAATCCCAGTACTTGGGAGGCTGAGGCAGGTCCAAGAACAGCTTCAGCAAGTAGAGAGACTCTCATCTACCTAGTGAAACCCTGTTTCAAAACAAAAATAAAAGCTGGGTATGATGGCATGCTTGTAATCTCTGTACTTGGGAGGCTGAGACAGGAGGATTGCAGGTTTGTGGTCAGCCTCAGCTACTTAGGCCATCTGCAACTTAATGAGAACTTGTTTCAAAATAAAGAATAAAAAATAGGGCTGGGGGTATAGCTTGGAGGTAGAATGCCCCTGGCTTCTATCCTTAGTGCTAGGGGGGAAAAAAACTGAGCTGGGGATGTAGCTCAGAGGTAGAATGCCCCTGAGTTCAATTCCTAGTCTTGTATCAGAAGAAAGAAAGAAAGGAGAGAGAGAGAGAGAGAGAGAGAGAGAGAGAGAGAGAGAGAGAGAGAGAGAGAGAGAGAGAGAGAGAGAAGGGGAGAGAGATATCACTGAACACAGAGCTGGGTGTGGTGGCGCACACTGTAATCCCAATACTTGGAAGGCTGAGACAGGAAGATCTCAGGTTTGAAGCTAGCCTTGGCAATTTAGCTACTTTCTTACTTCCAAATAAGAAATTAAAAAAAAAAAAATTGGAGCCGGGTGTGGCTGTGCATGCTTGTAATCCCAGTTCTTGAAGGCTGAGATAGGAGGATCACAGTTTCAGGGCCAGCCTCAGCTACTTAATGAGGCCTTTTGCAACTCAGTGAGATGCTGTTTCAAAATAAAGAATAAAAAAGCCAGGCGTGGTGGCACATGCTTGTAATCCCAGCATTTGGGAGACTGAGACAGGAGATCACAGTTCGCCTCAGCTACTTAGTGAGGCCCTCCACAACTTAGTGAGACTTTTTCTTCTTTCTTTCTTCTACCTTTTATGTGTGTGTGTGGGGGGGGGCTACTGGGCATGGAACCCAGGGGCTTTCTACCTCTGGGTTATACTCCCAGACCAATTTTGTGTGTGTGTGTGATACTGGGAGTGGAATCCAGGGGCTTTTCTACCTCCGGGCTATACTCCCAGACCTATTTTATACTTTATTTAGAAACAGGGTCTCATTAAGTTGCTGAGAGCCTCACTAAGTAGCTGAGGCTGCATTTGAACCTGTGCGATCCTCCTGTCTCAGCCTTCCAAGCGCTGGGCTCCCAGACCAATTTTATATTTCATTTGGAAACAGAGTCTCACTAAGTTGCTGTGAGCCTCAATAACTGGCTGAGGCTGGCTTCAAACCTTTGTGATCCTCCCAAGTGCTGGGATTACAAGTGTGCACCACCATGCCCGGCTGAGACCCTGTTTCAAAATACAGAATAAAGCCGGGCGTGGTGGCGCACGCTTGTAATCCCCGGGCTTGGGAGGCTTAGACAGGAGGATCGCACAGTGTAGAAGCCAGCCTCAGCTATTTAGTGAGGTTCTCAGCAACTTAGTGAGACCCTGTTTCCAAATAAAATAGAAAATAGGTCTAGGAGTATAGCCCAGAGGTAGAAAGCCCCTGGGTTCCACTCCCAGTACCACACACACACACACACACACACACACACACACACACAAAACCCACAAAATACAGAATAAAAAATAGGGCTGGGGGGGCTGTCCCTGAGTTTCATGTCCAGCACTACAAGAAAAAAAAAATGGGCTGGGGTTATAACTTGGAAGTAGAATGCCTCTGGGTTCAATCCCCAGTACCACAATATAAAAAATAAATAAGTAAATAAGAAAAAAGAAATCACTGGATACAAGAGAATCATAAGTTCTCAGCCAGCTTGTACCATTCAGCAAGACCCTGTCTCAAAATAAAAAAATAAAAAGGGCTGGGGATTCCGGGCGTGGGGGCGCACACTTGTAATCACAGCATTTGGGAGGCTGAGACAGGAGAATCACGGTTCATGGACGGTCTCAGCTACTTAGTGATGCCCTTTGCAACTCAGTGAGACCTTGTTTCAAAATAAAGAATGAAATATAGGGCTGAGAGTGTAACTTGGAGTAGAATGCCCCTGGGTTCCACCCAGGACCGCAAAAAAAAAGGTCTGGGGATGCAGCGCAGTGGTAGAGAACCCCTGGGTTCTATCTTTAGTATTTCAAAAGAAGAGAAAAAATTTAAAAAAGAAGGTAAAAAAGAGAGAAATCGCTAAAGACCTTATTCACCTGAAGATTCTATTCTTTTATCACTATGACCCCTTCAAAAATTCAGAGCAAAGCCAAGCGTGGTAGCCCACGCTTGTAATCCCAGCATTTGGGGGGCTAAGACAGGAGGATCACAGGTTCTCAGGACAGCCTCAGCTACTTAGTGAAGCTCTTTGTAACTCAATGAGACCCTGTTTCAAAACAAAGAATAAAAAGTAAGGCTGGGGGTGTAGTTTGGAAGTAGAATGCCCCAGGGTTCCTTCTCCACTACCCCCCCCAAAAAACAGAGCATTTTTTTTTATAATAAAGGTCCTAGAGAGTTCTATTGCATTATTTAAAATAAAGTTAGCTGGGTGATGAGTGCATTTATGTCTACACAAGTTTTTTTTACCCCATTATGATGTATAAATACAATGCACCAATAAAAAACTTAAAAAAATAAAAAGAAATAAATAAAATAAAGTTAAAGATCCTAGGTTTAGATTTGAATTTTGGAATCTTTCTTTCTTTCTTTCTTTCTTTCTTTTTTTTTTTTTTTTTTTTTTTTTTTTTTTTTTTTTTTTTTTTTTTGTGCTATAGAAGGGATGGAACCCAGTGTTACGGTTTGGGGAGAGTATGGTTTGGGGAAACTGGGTCCCGGACACACTTTCCCCCAAATCATAACAAAACCCAAAACAACCAAAAACAGAAAAAAAAAATGTGGGTTCTTGTCCTAAGCTAAGAATAAATATGCATAGCTTGGACAGTTGCTGAAGATTTAAAGAAGTTTATTAGAAAGATAGAAATACAGAAAATAGAAATACAGCTCCATACCAGACTGGCATGGAGGGGTGACTCGAAATGAATATACCAAAGGGATTACACGTGGACCGGACTTTTTATACCCATGACCTCCATCTTGTTTATGTAATTCTGACATAGTGAACATCCCTGTAAGGTACCTCCCCTTAACCTGTAAGGTTAACCCCCAACAAGGTGTGGCAAGGTGTCTTCTTTCATGAAGGGCAAGGTCAAGCCCTGCTCCATCCTCCCTAGATCATCATGTAGATCTGTCTTTTTTTTTTTTTTTTTGTGGGTCTGGGGGTGGAACCCAGGGGCATTTGACCTCCGAGCTACACCCCCTGCCCTATTTTTTATTCTTTATTTTGAAACCGGGTCTCACTGAGTTGCGGAGGGCCTCACTGAGGCTGAGGCTGTCCCCGAACCGCAATCCTCTGGTCTCAGCCTCCCGAAAGCTGGGATTACAAGCGTGCGCCACCACGCCCGGCTTTATATCTGTCTTTAGATAAAGGCCTAGTTCTCCTCTCTTGAGATCTGTCTTTAGATAGAGGAAGCCCTAGCTCTCCTCTATTGACTTGTTAATTACTTTGAGCTAGGTTAATTTACATTGGAATAGCTGCCTGTTTTAAGCAGAAATCAAGTCCTTTCTTTACCCATGTCTGCTGCCATTTTGACACAACTATTTTGAAATATATCAATTATTTTCTTTTGAAATATATTAATAATCAGAGCTTACCCAAATCTTCCTAGGCCATTCCCAATACTGGTACACCAGGGGCATTCTACCTCCGAGTTACAACCCCAACCCTATTTTTTATTCTTTATTTTGAAACAGGGTTTCACTGAATTGTAAAGGGCCTCACTAAGTAGCTGAGTCTGTCTGCAAACCTGTGATCCTCCTTTCTCAGCCTCCCAAATGCTGGGATTACAAGCATGTGCCACCATGCCAGGCTTAAACTGTGGAACCTTTCTAAATTCCAGACCTGAAGTGACCTGCTCCCCAATCCCCCACTCTCCTTCTTTGGGGTCTCTAGGCTGAAAAATCAATCTGCTGCTGGGAATATAATTATCCTCCTGAAGGTTCCAGGTTTATGGCCAGCCTCAGCTACTTTGTGAGGCCCTCTGTAACTTAGTGAGACCCTGTTTCAAAATAAAGATTAAGAAATACAATTACACAGTGCACATCCATGATTTTTTTTTTTCAGATCTGGGGATGGAACCCAGGGGCATTACAACCTCCGAGCTACACCCCCTGCCCTATTTTTTATTCTGTATTTTGAAACCAGGTCTCACTGAATTGCAAAGGGCCTCACTAAGTAGCTGAGGCTGTCCGTGAACAGCAATCCTCCAGTCTCAGCCTCCCAAATGCTGGGATTATAAGCGTGCACCACCACGCCTGGCTATCCACGAATATTCTTATGGCACAAGTTTTCAGCATCTTATAATTCATATTCTCAGTGTGTCTGCACTGTCCAAGGAAGAAAAGTACTATAGTTGAATTAAATCTTTTAACAGAGTCACATTGCAGCAGACTGGCTCAGCCAGGCACAATAAATCTGGCACTGAGTCCGCTCAAGACCAGGTTTCTCAGAAAGATGAGCAAAGGCTTCGGTTGCAGTTCTGCAGCCACTTATCTGCAGCAATTTTTCCCCTTTTTATGAAATAAACTCCTTTAAGTTCCTATTCACGGCGCTAAAAGTGGAGATTCCTCTCCGGGAAAGAATCTGACATGGACAAATGCCTCTAGTGCAATTGACACTTTATTATAAGAACCCAGGAAAATTTATATCCTTCACCAGTGAGATTAATAGTAAAAAAAAAAAAAAATAGTAATCACCACAAAACAATAGTGAAGGACATGTAAACAAAGTAAAAGAAAAAAACTAGTCTGGGCATTCAAGATTAGCTCCAGATTCTGTGACCAAATCCAGCCCCCTGCCCTTGAACCCCCTGCCTTTGCAGACAGGCGGCTACAAAGGGCAAAATCCAGAAGACACAGGCGCGCCCAGGGCTTGGAGAAGACGGCCTCTCATGGAATCTTCTTTAACTCTTTTTGGAACTTTCTGTTCCTAGGGCTTAGTCCATATGGCTGGCATGGAGAGATATGGTGATCCAAGGGGATGCGATGGAGGTCTCCCAGGTTTCGTCCGCATTGCCATCTAAAGTCTGAAAGCTTAAACAAGCTCACAACACAGTTTAGCAGATAAACACCAAAAAGTAACATGAAGTTTTTAGATTTAGTTGTCAGATGTACTTCTCTAGCTGCTGAGCACTTTTTCTCAAACGATAGGCTTATTAGAAGCCTATTCCTCTTTTAATAATCCATTTTCCTATCACAAACCCTCTGCAACTTCCTTTTCTTTTCTGATTACCCTGATTCTCTCTTTCCCATTTGGGACAATCTTAGGATAAGCTCTTCTTCATACAAAAATGCTTTCTTATTCTCACCATATTTCCTTTCTTTCACACTTACACATTTATTATATCTGTCCTTTGTTCTGACATATTCATTTCTTAACCATGTGGCACCTGTCTCCCTGTCTCGGGCAGTGCACATACTGGGTGTAAAGGTCAAGAATCTTCCTAGCCTTTCGGCTCTATTGTATCGGGCAGTATTGGCTGCTCATCAACTAGGCTGCTTTCAAGTCACACACAAAGTTTATCTTCTCTGTATCTAGGCCAGATCACAAGGAGAGGGGGTAAACAGAGGCACCGGTTGCCTCCCTTGCAAGTTTTTAGGGCTAATGACTTCAGCTGACTCTTAAGGCTTTTACTATAGGATAATGATTAGAATGAAGGTCAGAGATAGAGGGGAAATCTGCATTTGTAATTGCTGTAGCTGGAATGCTTCCACAGCATCTGAATTCTGACTAGATTTTATTACCATTTGAGCAAAGCCGAGGGCATTTAGAGGCTTAGGCAAATTACTAGAAAATTTATTTTCCACGGACTCAGTTTCTCTCACAGTCCTGATCTTACATCACCGGAGCAATTCGTGTGGAAAGTTAAAAGAATCATTACCAAAAGAATAATAGTTATGAAAGAATATCTAAGAGTGGGGGAGTACTTTGGCCAGAGACAACACTTTCCCTCGGGGCTCTGCTTTCTTTAAGCTTAGCCAATTTCTTGCGTGGGAATCACACGAAGATGCTGAGGAAGAGGCGGCACACATTATTCTTTAAATTAAACATCTGGACTTGGAGTTCCTGGTGTCACTGGTGCTTAGCAGAGCTGACACGTGGTGAGTGGACAGCAAATGAACATTGCAGTGAATGAATTCTCAGGGTGCAGCACGGGCATGAGGGGGTCAGGCTGTCTCAGAGAAATCAGAACAAGTCAAGGGAGATTTGGGGGTAAGAGATGGGAATTCTGTGTGTACCAGTATTGGGAATGGCTTAGGAAGATTTGAGAAAGCTCTGATTATTAATAGATATATTTCAGAAATAATTGTGTCAAAATGGCAGACCTGGACAGAGAAAGGCTTGGCTTTGGTCAGGAAGCAAACAGCTATGGAAACTTAGATTGACTTAGCTAAAAGTAATTAGCAAGTCAGTAGGAGAGGGGAACTAGGCCTTTCTCTGTCTAAAGACAGAGCTACATGATTAGATAAGCTAGGTAAGATGGGAGGAGGGGTCGACCTCCCTGAAAGGAGACACCTTGCCACGCCTTGCTGGAGGAGGAACCTTACAGGGTGAGGGGAGGTACCTTACAGGGGTGTTTACTATGTCAGGATTACATAAACAAGATGGAGGTCATGGGTATAAAAAGTCCGGTCCACGTGCTATATCTTTGGGGTGGTGAATTGGCTCAGACCACCTCCCCATGCCATTTTGGCATGGGGCTGTAACTATCTTCTGTATTTCTATCTTTTAAATAAATTTCTTTAAATCTTCAGCAAGTGTCCGAGCTATGTATACTTATCCTTAGCTCAGGACAAGAACCCGCAGTTTTTCGGTTTTTTGGGTTTTGTTGTGGTTTGAGGGAAATTGTGTTCCGAACCCTAACAAGGGTCCTCAGGGACAGTTTCCCCAAAACCATATTCTCCCAATCCGTAACACTGTGAATTAGTGTGTGTGTCTGTGTCTGTGTGTTTGTGTCTGTGTATAATTTTTTTTCTATTGTTAAGCATTGAACCCAAGACCATTCTACCTCCAAATTATACAACCAGCTTTATTTATTTATTTATTTATTTATTTATTTATACATTCATTTTGCAGTATTGTGATTGATCTCAGGGGCATTCATTCTCTGAGCTACACCTCCAGCCCTATTTTTTATCCTTTTTTTTTTATTATTCTTTATTTTGAAACAGGGTCTCACTAAATTGCAGAGGGCTTCACACAAACTTGTGGTTCTCCTGTCTTAGTCTCCCAAATATTGAGATTACAAACGTGTACCACCATGCCTGGATTTATTTTTTAAATTTTTTAAATTTTTAAAATGTTTTTGAAGATTTAAAGAAGTTTATGAAAAAGACAGAAATACAGAAAATAGTTTCAGCCCCATGCCAAAATGGCATGAGGGGGGAGGGTGGCCTGGGCCAACTCACCACTCCCGATTTTTTATTTTTGAAACGGGGTCTCAAAAGGTTGCTGAGAGTCTTGCTACGTTGCTGACGCTGTCCTTCAACTTGTGATACTCCTGTCTCAGTTTCACAAGTGCTGGGATTACTAGCTTTCCTTTACTTTTAAAATTAAGGAAGGCTGGGTATGGTAGCTCACGCTTGTAATCCCCACACTTGGGAGGCTGAGACAGGAGGATTGCACAGGTTTGAGGCAAGCCTCAGCTACTTAGTGAGGCTCTCAGCAACTTAGTGAGACCCTGTTTCCAAATAAAATATAAAATAGGTCTGGGAGTATAGCCCAGAGTTAGAAAGCCTCTGGGTTCCACCCCCAGTACCACCAAAAAAAAAAAAAATTAAGGAAACAAAGCAGGCCTATTGGCGCATGCTTGTAATCCTAGGATTCAGGAGGCTAAGACAGGAAGATTTGGCTTCATGGAAAGCATCACTTATTTAGTGAGGTCCTCTCTAACTCAGTGAGACCTTTTTTCAAAATAATGAATAAAATATATGGCTGAGAGTATAGCTTGGAGGTAGAATGTCCCTGGGTTCCATCCTCAGTACCAAAAAGAAAAAAAGTAAAGTGTACCAGTATTGGGAATGGCCGAGGAAGATTTGAGAAAGCTATGATTATTAATATATTTCAAAAATTGGGGCCGGGTGTGGTGGCGCACGCTTGTAATCCTCGCGCTTGGGAGGCAGAGACAGGAGGATTGCGCAGGTGCGAAGCCAGCCATGCGCTGGCTTAGGAGACCCTGTTTCCAAATAAAAATGTAAAAATAGGTCTGGGAGTATAACCCGGAGGTAGAAGGGCTTCCAGGAACCCCAGTACCACCAAAAAAAAAAAAAAAAAAAAAAAAAAAAAAAAAAAAAAAAAAAAAATTGGGTGAAGGGCAAATCTGCAAGGACTTGGTTTCTGCCTAAAAGCAGGCAACTATTCAAATGTAAATTAACATAGCTAAAAGTAATTAACAAGTCAATAGGAGAGGAGAACTAGGCCTTTTTCTATCTAAAGACAGATCTACATGATAAGCCAGCTAAAATGGTAGGAGGGGTCGACCTTCATGAAAGGAGACACTTCGCCACACTTTGCTAGGGGAGGTACCTTACAGGATAAGGGGAGGTACCTTAAGGGACGTTCATCACGTCAGAATTATGTAAACATAATGGAGGTCCTCGTGCTGTATCTTGGGAGTGGTGAGTTGGCCTGGGCCACCCTCCCCCCTCATGCCATTTTGGCATGGGGCTGTAACTATTTTCTGTATTTCTATCTTTTTAATAAACTTCTTTAAATCTTCAGCAACTGTCCAAGCTATGCATATTTATTCTTAGCTTAGGACAAGAACCCATAATTTTTCTGTTTTTGGTCGTTTTGGGTTTTGTTATGGGTTGGGGGAAAGTGTGTCCGGGACCCTAGCAGGGGTCCCCGGGGAACAGTTTCCCCACAACTATATTCTCCCAAACCACAACATTAAGGAAACAACAAAACCAGATAGAAGGGTAACAGTTTTGCCTGAAGCTAGAATGTAACTGTTCAGTACCACCTTCTTCAAATTGGGATCTTCACTTCCTCAACTCTGCATTTTCGCCTGCAGGGTGGGGGTGGGAACTGAAGGCTGGGGTGGGGGGCATTTGCTCTTCCCCTGCACATTCTTTCCCTTTCAGACCCTAGGAAGCTGGATATAGGGATATAGCCTTAACTGAGATGTACAAGGGTCAATCTGAAAACACTCAACCCAGGGCATTGTCAGGGGGCTGGGTCCCTGGGCCACAGAAGGATTTTTTTTTTTTTTTGTCATGCTGGGGATTGAACCCAGGGGCATTCTACCTCTCAGCTACACCCTCAGACCTATTTTATTTTTATTTGAAAAAGGGTCTCCCTAAATAAAGAGACTTTCACTACTTGCTGAGGCTATCCTCGAAGCTACAATCCTATCTCAACTTCTCAAGTACTGGGATTATAAGCATGCACCAGCACGCCCAGCTGAGTGTGAAAATTTTTGAAATGCAAATGTCCTGTACCAGTATTGGAAATGGCCTAGGAAGATTTGAAAAAGCTATGATTATTAATATATTTCAAAAATTGGGTGAGGGGCAAATCTGTGCAAGGACTTGGTTTCTGCCTAAAAGCAGGCAACTATTCCAATGTAAATTAACCTAGCTAAAGGTGATTAACAAGTCAATAGGAGAGGAGAACTAGGCCTTTCTCTATCTAAAGACAGATCTACATGATTAGATAAGCTAGGTAAGATGGTAGGAGGGGTAGACCTTCCTGAAAGGAGACACCTTGCCACACCTTGTTGGGGGAGGTACCTTACAGGGATGTTCACTACATCAGAATTACATAAACAAGATGGAGGTCATGGGTATAAAAAGTCCGGTCCATGTGCCAGCCCTTTGGTGTATTCATTCGAGTCACCTCTCCATGCCAGTCTTGTATGGAGCTGTATTTCTATTTTCTGTATTTCTATCTTTCTAATAAACTTCTTTAAATCTTCAGCAACTGTCCAAGCTATGCATATTTATTCTTAGCTTAGGACAAGAACCTGTGGTTTTTTTCTGTTTTTGGTTGTTTTGAGTTTTGTTGTGGTTTGAGGGAAAGTGTGTCCGGGACCCTAACAGGGGTCCCCAGGAACAGTTTCCCCACAACCATATGAAACGGGGTTTTCTTCTGAGCCCCCCCAGATGAAAAGGAGGGTTACCTGAGAAGAAATCTGGAGTTTCATCATAGATGAAACGGAGTTTCTTGAGAAGAAACTCAGCATCTTCGTACAGGGTTCTTGTCTATGGTGAGCAAAGAATGACACCCGCAGACCTCAGGAAGGGGAGTAAAAGGTTTATTGGAAGCAGCAGGGAATGGAGAAGGGTGGCTGAACACCCCAAAGGGGCTGGAACTCTGGGGTCCAGCAGCTGCCTTCAGGACAATACTTGAGAGCAGCCCATGCCAAATTGCCTTCAGGTGCAGGCTGCTTTCTTCCAGAGTCCATGCGATCTGCCAGAAGGGAATAGAGAAAAGTGGCCGAACACCCCAAAGAGGCTTTCGGGTCTCTGTTGTCCAGTAGCTGCCTTCAGGTCACTACCGAAGTGTCGCCTGAGCCAAGTGCCGTCAATTACAAACTACTTTCTCCCAGAGTCCATGTGATCTGCCAGAAAAGAGGTGCAGGTCACCCCTAGGGGCCCTGGTCAGCCTTGATGTCCAGCAGAGGCCTTCAGGCCATTACCTGAGAGCCGCCCGGGCCACGTGCCATCAGTTGCACTCTGCCTTCTCTCAGAGCTAACACAACCTGCAAGAGAGAGAACGGCTCCCCAAAAGGGGAGTGAATCCCGAGAGGGGAAAAACCCAATTTGCCAGCTGACTAAGGCCAAGGCCTGATCATTTGCGACCTCTTTTGGTTAGGGTGACTTTGGGAATTCTGGGAAGCAGCTCTCAGGATTTGCATAGGGTATTTGCAAGTCCTTGAAGAATCTCCTTTCAGCAGTGCCAGACTTGTTTGGTGGGTTTGTTGATTAGTAAACAGATGGCTTTTGTGAAGCTCTGGTCCTTCTTATCTCTGAGCCTTTGGAATTTCAGGTATTTGTCGCCCCTCTGGAAACTCAGGAAATTAACTTTTTTCTATCGAGGCCTTTTCCCTATCTGCCTATTTCCTTTCTATCTCCTCACATACTCTCCCAATCTGTAACATTTCCCAGATTAAAAAATTAACGGATCTGGGTGTGGTAGTGCACACTTGTAATCCCAGCACTTGAGAGGCTGAGACAGGAGGATCCAGCAAGTTTGAAGCCAGCCTCAGCTACTTGGTGAGGCTTTCAGTAACTTTGTGAGACCCTGTTTCCAAATAAAATATAAAATAGGTCTGGGAGTATAGCCCGGAGGTAAAAGGCCCCTGGGTTCCACCCCCAGTACCACAAAAGAAGAAAAAAAATTAATGGAAGTTGGGCATGGTGGCACAAGCTTGTAATCCCAGCACTTGAGAGGCTGAGACAGGAGGGTCGCGGTTTGCAGACAGCCTTAGCTACTTAGTAAGGTCCTTTGCAACTCAGTGAGACCTGTTTCAAAAATAAAGAATAAAGGCCGGGTGTGGTGGTGCATGCTTGTAATCCCTGAGCTTGGGAGGCGGAGACAGGAGGATCATACAGGTTCGAAGCCAGCCGCGCTGGCTTAAGAGACCCTGCTTCTAAATAAAAAATAAAAATATAGGCATGGGAGTGTAGCCTGGAGGTAGAAAGGTTTCCAGGAACCCCAATACCACCAAAAACTAAATAAATAAATAAAAATGTAAAAAAAAAATAGGGCTGGGGGTGTAGCTCAGAAATAAAATCCCCCTGGGTTCCATCCCCAGTGCTGAAAAAAATAAACTGGGCGTGGTGGCACACACTTGTAATCCCAGAATTTGGGAGGGTGAGATTGGAGGATCACAGGTTCATGGCCAGCCTCAGCTACTTAATGAGGCTCTCAGCAACTTAGTGAGACCCTGTTTCCAAACAAAATATAAAATAGGGCTGTCTCAGCCTCCCAATTGCGGAGATTACAAGCATGCGCCACCACGACCAGTTTTATTCTTTTATTTTTTTTTAATTTTATTTTATTGGTGCACTGTATTCATACATCACAGTGGGATACAAACTTTTGTAGACATACATGCACACATCGCCCAGTCAGCCCCCACCCGATCCCCACCCCATTCTCTCCCCATCCCTCCCTCCCATGCTTGGCTTAGTGGTTGACATCTAGTATTATAGCAATTTATCCAAAATTAAAAATGATAATCTCACATAACAGTTTCATTTGTCTGATACCAAGCTTTTGATGACTTAAAGATAACATTTCAATATTTCTTTTTGCTTTCTTTCTTACCAGAGAATATTTTTTTCTTTTTTTTTAGGTGAAACTATCATATATTTATTTTTCAGAAAAAAATCTATCCTGATATGGAACATGGACTCTAGATACCCAAAACAATCTCGAAGCAAAAAAAAAGCTAGAAGATGTATATTTTCCGATCCCAAACCACACAAAGCCACAATAATTGAAACAGTGCAGCACTGCCCCAAAGGCAGACATATTGACCATTGGAGTTAAACACAAACCTAGAGCTAACTTCTTCCCTATATTGTCAAGTTATTTTTGACAAGGTTTCCACGAACATTTGGTGGTGGAAATAATAATCTTTTAACTAAATATTGTTGAAAAATAATAATTACATGGAAAAGAATAAAATTGGACCCTTACCTAATCCCACATACAAGTATTAACTCAAACTAGATAAAAGACCTAAATATAAATCTTAAGACTATAAACTTTTAGGAGAAAATCTGGGTCATAAAACCTCACAACATTGAAATTGGCAGTGATTTCTTGGATATGATTTCAATGGCACAGGCAACAGAAGAATATACAAACTCCCTAAAAAATAAAAGAAAATATTGTATATCCAAAGACAATGTAAACAGAGTTAAAAGTTACTAATAGAATTGGATAAAATATTTCCAAATGCTATATCTGAAGGTATATTAATATTCCAACTAGAAATCCTAAAAATTAACAACAATAAAGGCAAACAATACATTTTAGAGATAGGTAAAAGACTAACATAAATAATGAATCTCCACAGATAACCAATCTTAGTTGTCTGTTGGATGGAAACTCTTGTTTCTCTGGTTCTGGTGAGTGTTACCTATTTCTTCTTTGTAGTTAATCTCTTTGAGTATTTTCTCTAGCGCTGGTTTTGAAGACATAAATTCCTTCAGTTTCTGTTTGTCATGGAAGCTTCTTATTTCTCCATCTACTTTGATAGAAAGTTTTGCTGGATAGGAAATTTTTGGCTGGAAGTTGTTTTCTTTCAGAGTTTGGAATATGTTACTCCAAGCCCTTCTGACTCTCATGACTTGGTTTGGGAAGTCTGGAGTGATTCTAATTGGTTTGCCTCTGAATGTCACTTGGCCCTTTGTTTTTGTTGCCTTTAAGATTCTCTGCTTGGCTTCCACATTGGTCATTTTGACAATTATATGGCATGGGGATCCTCTTCTCGGATCCTGTCTAAAGGGAGTTCTATAAGTTTCCTGAATCTGTGTATCAACCTCTTGCTCTATATTTGGAAAATTTTCTGCTATTACTTCCTTGAAGAGATTGTTGATCCCTTTGGTATCACTTTCTTTTCCCTCCTCTATTCCAATTATTCTTAGGTTAGCTCTCTTAAGATGGGCCCATATTTCTTCAATGTCAGATTCCTGCTGTTGGATATCTTTTTCTAGATTAGAAACTATGCATTCATTTTTGGATTGCTCATCTTCTAAGAGCAAGATTCTGTTCTCCATGTGGTCTAATCGGTTGTTTGTGCTTTGAATTGAGGCCTTTACTTCATTAATTGCATCCTTTATCTCTTTTTGGCTCTCTCTGAGTTCTTTTCGAAGCACCTCTATTATTTCTACAGTTATTTTCCTGATTTGATCTTCTAGAAATCTCTGATTTTCTGTTTTATCAGGTTCTGATGTTGTGGGGTTGTGCACATTCATTACTTCAGTGTTATTCCTCTTTCCCATAATTTCGGAGGTTTGTGCCTTCTCTGGGTTCTTCCCTTGGGTCACTATGGCTTCACTTAAGGTGCTCTGGATCTCGAGTCTGTATTATCTCAGACCCTACTACTCCTTTACTGGGTTGTATCACAGAGTCTCCGACCCAGGGAGTCGATAGAGGCTGCTTTAAACTATGGGGGGGTGCCAGGTTGCACGCTCTCCTATGGTGTGATATCTCTGCCACCACCACTCCCTCACTGGGTCAAGTCCCAGGAGGCACAATACTGGGATTTCTCCTCTGTGGCCCGCAATTTGACTCACTGTTCTTGAGTACGTAGATGTAGCTGTACTTGGACTCGGTGAATTCACTGCTGCTGCCGCCGCCGGTGGCAATATGGCGCCTCTGCCACGCCCTCGGCCATGAGGCTGGCGTATTTTTTCTTCTCTGGTTTTGATTTCCACTCTGAATCCCTGCAGCGTGTGCTGAGCTCAGCCACTGGGAGCTTTAAATGCTGTCTGCGCCAAAAGATCCCGCCTGGCTGTTCCGCATCAGCTCACCTTGGCTTGCTGTAGCCGTCCGCTGAGTTGGCCGCTGCCGCCGGCAGTATGGCGCTGCTGCCGCGTCCTCGGGCGCGTGTGTCTCCTCTGTGGCCCTGAGCTCTGTTCTCAGTCTGCTTTCTCTCTGGAGCCTGGTGGTTTTTTTGTTTTTTTGGTGATGGTGTTTTCTGGCTATGAAAGGCGCTCTTTTTGTGGTAATGGAGATTGGTTGTTAGCGGGACTCTTAAGCCCCACTTTTCTCGGTCGCCATCTTCCCGGAAGTCCTCTTATTCTTTTATTTTGAAACTAGGTCTCATTTTAGTTGAAGGGGACCTCACTAAGTTGCTGAGGCTGGCTGCAAACTTGTGATCCTCCTGTCTCAGCATCCCAATTACTAGGATTACAAATGTGCACCACCATGCCTGGCTTTTTTAATTTTTTTTTTTTTTTTGGTGGTACTGGGGGTGGAACCCAGAGGCTTTCTACCTCCGGGCTATACTCCCAGACCTATTTTGTATTTTATTTGGAAACAGGGTCTCACTAAGTTGCTGAGAGCCTCACTAAGTAGCTGAGGCTGGCTTCGAACCTGCGCGATCCTCCTGTCTCAGCCTCCCAAGCGCGGGGATTACAAGCGTGGGCCACCATGCCCGGCTGTGGCTTTTTTAATTTTTAAAAGAGGATCTTGCTAAATTACTGAGCATCTCACTAAATTGCTGAGGCTGTTCTCAACCCTGCAATCCTTCTGTTTCATCCTCCCAAATAGTAGGATTACAGGCATGCATCACCACGCCTGGCTCCAATGTCTATTATTTGCTATGTCAGGCTGAGACAGGAGGATCGCAGGTTCACAGCCAGCCTCAGAAACTGAGAGGCCCTTAGCAACTTAGTGAGACCCTCTTTCCTTTTCTTATTTGATACTACCAGACCTCATTTTTATTCTTTATTTTGAAACAGGGTCTTACTGAGTTGCGGAGGGCCTCACCAAGTAGCTGAGGAGTTGGCTACGAACCTGTGATCCTCCTGTTCAGCCTCCCAAATACTAGGATTACGGGCCTATGCCACCACACCTGGCTTCCCTCCTCCCCTTTTTTGTGGTACTGAGGATTGAATTCAGGGGAATTCCACGTCTGATCTGTACCCCAGCCCTTGTTATATTTTCAATTTTAAATAGGGTCTTGCTAGGTCTCTAGGTGTCTTGCTGTGTTGCTGAGGCTGTCATGGAAACTGTCTTCCTCCTGTCTCAGTCTCCCAAGTACTAGAATGAAAGGTGTGTGCCACCACACCCAGCATCAAACTGCCCCTTTAATATTAATCAAGATGCCATAAATCCTCCTAGAGCCTTTTGCCTTTCCCAAACAGATTTCTGAATGGAGTGAATCATCAATTTATAGGTGGGGCACGTTGGCCTCGCTGGGCTGTTCTGAAATGAGTGTGGATGATGGGAGTAGTGGTGATTCTTGCCTAACCACTCCACTCCACTTCTCTTGTTCTTAGACAGATGTCCAAGTGTGCACTGTTCATGAAGAAAAATCTGGAGGAAGCAAAGAGAGCTCCAGTGAGGAGCACAGAAGGACTTCACATGGCTTTTGTTGCAAATTGAAGGGTGTTTTGTTTTGTTTGTGCTACTGGGGATAGAACGCAGGGGCATTCTACCTTCGAGGTACACCCCAGCCCTATTTTTTATGCTTTATTTTGAAACAGGGTCTGACTAAGTTGCAAAGGGCCTCACTAAATAGCTGAGGCTGTCCATGAACCTGGATCCTTCTGTCTTAGTCTCCCAAGTACTGGGATTACAAGTGTGTGCCACCATGCCTGACTCTTTTTTTTTTTTTTTTTTTTTTTGCAGTACCAGGATGGAACCCAGAGGCATTCTACCTCCCAGCTATTCTACTCCCAACCCTATTTATTTATTTATTTATTTATTTATTTATTTATTTATTTATTTTTGTGGTACTGGGGTTAGAACCCAGGGGCTTTCTAACTCTGGGCTATACTCCCAGACCTATTTTATATTTTATTTGGAAACAGGGTCTCACTAAGTTGCTAAGAACCTCACTAAGTAGCTGAGGCTGGCTTCAATATTTTTTATTTTTTGTATTTTGAAACAGTGTCTCACTGAGTCGCAACGGGCCTAAGTAGCTGAGGCTGTCCATGAACTGTGATCTTCCTGTCTCAGCCTCCCAAATGTTAGAATTATAAATGTGCACCACCATACCTGGCTTCATTATTTTTTCTTTTTCTTTTTCTTTTTTTGTAGTACTGGGGATTGAACTCTAAGGCATTCTTCCTCCAAGCTACACTTCCAGCCCTATTTTACTTATTTATTTATTTATTTTCAAAGTACTGGGGATGGAACCCAGAGGCATTCTACCTCCAAGATACACCCCAGGTCTATTTTTAATTCTTTATTTTTATTTATTTATTATTTTTTTACTTTTTTGCGGGTCTGGGGATAGAACCCAAAGGCATTCAACCTCCAAGCTATACCCACTGCCCTACTTTTTATTTTTTATTTTTTTATTTTGGGGGGGTATTTATTATTTTTAATAAAATTTTATTGGTGCATTATAGTCATACATCTTAATGGGATAAAAAATTTGTGGAGATATACATGCATACATTACCCAGTCAGCCCTTACCCAATCCCTAACCCCCCCCCCTTCCTATGCTTGGTTTCCTGATTGACTTTGATATGTTTAAGTACATCATGTGCTTTAAAGATTTTCCCTCTTCCCCCTGCCATCCCCTCAGGTCACCTTAATTGCTCCCCTATAGTATCTCTTCTTCATCTAGAGTTCCTCCTGTTACCCATTTCTCCCTAGTTTTTGCACATTAGGGAAAGCATCTGATTTTTGGTGACATTTCACTGTAAATGCCATAATTTTATTCTCCCTTTTGACTGGACAAAATTCCATTGCATACACATCCCATGGTTTTGTAATCCGCTCATCCATTGAAGGACATCTTGGCTGGTTCCACAGTTTGGCAATGGTGAACTGTGCGGCTATGAACATGGTTGCTCATGCATTAATTTGGTATTTTGGTTTTCATTCTTTCTGGTTGATATCCAGAGCTGGTATTGCTGGATCATCTGGTAAGATCATTTTCCTTCTTCTGGGGATCTTCCATACTATTTTCCAAAGTGGTTGCA